>NC_136072.1:1072115954-1072123454 GCF_964261635.1 Lissotriton helveticus | reverse complement strand
TCCGGGGCTCCCTTCCCCAGGCCAACGGCATGCCAGAGTGCCCAGGACGGGCTCCACGAGTCCCGGGCGTCCGGGGCTCCCTTCCCCGGGACACCGGCTTGTCAGAGTGCCCATGACGGGCTCCACGGGTCCCGGGTATCTGGGACTCCCTTCCCTGGGCCAACGGCATGCCGGAGTTCCCAGGACTGGCTCCACGGGTCCCGGGCGTCCGGGGCTCCCTTCCCCGGTCCGACGGCTTGTCAGAGTGCCCAGGACGGGCTCCACGGCTCCCGGGCGTCCGGGGTTCCCTTCCCCGGGTCAGCGGCATGTCAGAGTGCCCAGGACGAGTTCCACGGGTCCCGGGCAGTCCTCCCCCGGGCTTCCGGGGCTCCCTTCCCCGGGCCGTCGGCAGGTCAGAGTGCCCAGGACGGGCTCCATGGGTCCCGGGCAGTCCTCCCCCCGGGCGTCCGGGGCTCCCTTCCCCGGGCAGACGGCAGGTCAGAGTGCCCAGGACGGGCTCCACGGGTCCCGGGCAGTCCTCCCCCCGGGCGTCCGGCGCTCCCTTCTCCAGGCCGATGGCAGGTCAGAGTGACCAGGACGGGCTCCACGGGTCCCGGGCAGTCCTCTCCCGGGCGTACGTGGTTGTCCGACAGATTCGGGCAGATGTGCTTTTACGAACCGGATCGGAATCGGCCCAAATAATAATAATAATAATAATCCACATTTGTAAGGCGCACAATCACCCGTAAGGGTCTCTAGGCGCTAGGGGCCGTTGGGAAGATTAAGCAAGCTATTGCCCAGAGTCACATGGTGCTGGGCTAATCTGCCGCCGGTGCCGGGGATCGAACCGTGATCCCCAGATTCCGGAGTCAGCCGCCCTAGCCGCGGCGCCAGCTATTTCCCAGAGTCACGTGGTGCTGGGCTAATCTGCGGCCGGTGCCGGGGATCGAACCCTGATCTCTGGGATGCTCGAGGGTTACTACGCGCTCTACAAAAACCTTAAATAAAAAAAATCTCCAGATTCCGGAGTCAGCCGCCCTAGCCGCGGCGCCAGCTATTTCCCAGAGTCACCTGGTGCTGGGCTAATCTGCCGCCGGTGCCGGGGATCGAACCGTGATCTCCAGATTCCGGAGTCAGCCTCCCTAGCCGCGGCGCCAGCTATTTCCCAGAGTCACGTGGTGCTGGGCTAATCTGCGGCCGGTGCCGGGGATCGAACCCTGATCTCTGGGATGCTCGAGGGTTACTACGCGCTCTACAAAAACCTTAAATAAAAAAATCTCCAGATTCCGGAGTCAGCCGCCCTAGCCGCGACGCCAGCTATTTCCCAGAGTCACCTGGTGCTGGGCTAATCTGCCGCCGGTGCCGGGGATCGAACCGTGATCCCCAGATGGGGATATCCCAAAAATCTGGCATGGATACGGCCCGCCAGGACTGGTTTGGGCACCCCTGATATAGAGGCAGTCAACGCGAAATCTGCTGGGTTCGATTCCGATCTGTGTCAGAAGGACCGTAGGGCTTGGGAGTCCGTACAACAGGGGTGCCCAAACCTGTCCTGGCGGGCCGTATCCATGCCAGATTTTTGGGATATCCCCATCTGGTGATCACGGTTCGATCCCCGGCGCCGGCGGCAGATCAGAGTGCCCAGGACGGGGTCCATGTGACCCGGGCAGTCCTATCCCCTGGGTGTACGTGGTTGTCCGACATGTCGGTCGTATTTGCTTTTACGTACCGGATCGGAATCGGCCCCCATAAAATCGTACGTAAAGTATATAGCAAATCAACCTGAAATCTGCTGGGTCAGAAAGGGCTCGATTCCGATCCGTGTCGGAAGGTTAGGAGTCCGTACGAATTTGTCGGGACGGCATGGCAGAGTGCCCGGGATGGGCTCCATGGCTCTTGGGCAGTCGTCCCCCGGGCGTCCGGGGCTACATCCAGGCTGACGGTATGGCAGAGTGCCCGGGTCGGGCTCCATGGTTTTCACGGTGGTCCTCCCCTGGGTGTCAGGGGGCTCCTGGCCGACGGCATGGAAAAGTACCCAGGACGGGCTCCATGCGTCCCGGGCATTTGTCCCCCGGGCGTCCGGGGCTCCATCCAGGCCGACGGCATGGCAGAGTGCCCGGGTCGGGCTCCATGGTTTCCAGGGTGGTCCTCCCCAGGGTGTCGGGGCGCTCCAGGCCGAAGGCATGGAAAAGTGCCCAGGACGGGCTCCATGCGTCCCGGGCATTTGTCCCCCGGGCGTCCGGGGCTCCATCCAGGCCGACGGCATGGCAGAGTGCCCGGGTCGGGCTCCATGGCTTTCACGGTGGTCCTCCCCTGGGTGTCTGGGGGCTCCAGGCCGAAGGCATGGAAAAGTGCCCAGGACGGGCTCCATGCGTCCCGGGCACGGGCACGGGGACGGGGACAGGGTCGGGAGAGTCCAGGCGGCTTCACTTCCGTGTCCAGCCATCTGATCGCCCAGATTCCCTCGGCCATCTGGTCGCCCGGATCCCCTCGGGCATCTGGTCGCCCGCAACGCTTTCCTATGGGGCGACCAGATGGCCGAACTTCCCTGGAAGTCCCGATGAGGTGCCATTCGCCGCCCGGATCCCAGCAAGGGCTCCAGGAGGTTGGGTACATTCGCGCCTTGGGTCCCCTCTGTCACCTCGCGTGCACAGATTACAAGAAAAGGGGGTAATTTTCCTCCGGATTACTAGGGAGAAGGGTACGCCCGGACACCCCTCCGAGGCTGGTGGTTCTCTGCCACGGGGACCAGATGGGCTATGCCTGGGCAACACCTCCCTAGGCCACCCGGGGCTTCCTTCCTCCAGGCCAACTGCATGTCAAATTGCCCAGGACGGGCTCCATGGCTCCTGGGCAGTCGTCCCCCGGGCGTCCGGGGCTCCATCCAGGCTGACGGCATTGAAAAGTGCCCAGGACGGGCTCCATGCGTCCCGGGCATTCGTCCCCTGGGCGTCCGGGGCTCCATCTAGGCTGACGGTATGGCAAAGTGCCCGGGTCGGGCTCCATGGTTTTCACGGTGGTCCTCCCCTGGGTGTCTGGGGGCTCCAGGCCGAAGGCATGGAAAAGTGCCCAGGACGGGCTCCATGCGTCCCGGGCATTCGTCCCCCGGGCGTCCGGGGCACCCATCTCCATGAGGCCAACAGCATTGGCAAAGTACCCAGGACGGGCTCCATGGGTCCCGGGCAGACCTCCCCCCGGGCGTCCGGGGCTCCCACCTCCAGGCCGACGGAATGTCAAAGTACCCAGGACGGGCTCCATGGGTCCCGGGCAGCTTCCCCCGGGGCGTCCGGGGCACCCACCTCCAGGCCGACGGCATGTCAAAGTACCCAGGACGGGCTCCACGGGTCCCGGGCATTCCTCCCCCAGGTCGTCCGGGCCCTAGAGCTCCGGTGGTCCAACCTGCGCCTGAGGCCCAGCCGGGGTCCAAGAGCCCTGCCTTGCATGGGCAGGCAGTCAGGAACCCTACCGCGAAGGCTTGGGATGGATGGGGAGCTGGGAGTCCTTTCGATCCCGGCCCTCTGGTCGCCCGCGATGCTTTCCAATGGGGCGACCAGATGGCCGGGCTTCCCTGGAAGTCCCGATGAGGTGCCATTTGGCTCCTGGATCCCAGCTAGGGCTCCATGAGGTCGGGTTCTTTTACGCCTTGGGTCCCCTCTGTCACCTCGCGTGCACGGATTGCAAGAAAGGGGGGTAATTTCCCTCCGGATTACTAGGGGCAGGGTACGCCCGGACACCTCTCCAGGGCTGGTGGTTCTCTGCCCGGGGGACCAGGTGAGATATGCCTGGGCAACACCTCCCCCGGGCGTCTGGGGGCTCCATTCTCCGGGCCAACGGCATGGCTCAATGCCCAGGACGGGCTCCACGTGTCCCGGACAGACCTCCCCTGGGCGTCCGGGGCACCCATCTCCATGAGGCCAACGGGATGGCAAAGTACCCGGGAAGGGCTCCACGGGTCCCGGGCAGCCTTCCCCCGGGCGTCCGGGGCTCCCACCTTTAGGCCGACGGCATGTCACACTGCCCAGGACGGGCTCCATGGGCCCCGGACAGACCTCCCCCGGGCGTCCGGGGCACCCATCTCCAGGAGGCCAACGGGATGGCAAAGTACCCGGGAAGGGCTCCACGGGTCCCGGGCAGCCTTCCCCCAGGCGTCCGGGGCTCCCACCTCCAGGCCGACGGCATGTCACAGTCCCCAGGACGGGCTCCATGGGCCCCGGACAGCCCTCCCCCCGGGCGTTCGGGGCACATATCTCCAGGAGGCCAACGGCGTTGCAAAGTACCCGGAAAGGACTCCACGGGTACCGGGCAGTCCTCCCCCGGGCGTCCGGGGCACCCATCTCCATGAGGCCAACGGCATTGGCAAAGTACCCGGGAGGGGCTCCACGGGTCCCGGGCAGGCCTCCCCCGGGCGTCCAGGGCACCCACCTCCAGGCCGACGGCATGTAAAAGTGCCCAGGACGGGCTCCATGGGTCCCGGGCAGCCCACCCCCGGGCATCTGGGGCACCCATCTCCAGGAGGCCAACGGCGTTGCAAAGTACCCGGGAAGGGCTCCACGGGTACCGGGCAGTCCTCCCCCGGGCGTCCGGGGGCTCCCTTCTCCAGGCTGACGGCATGGTTCAATGCCCAGGACGGGACGTCAAGTGGCCAGGACGGGCTCCATGCGTCCCGGGCATTCGTCCCGGGACGGGGACGGGGTGGGGAAGAGTCCAGGCGGCTTCACCTCCATGCCCAGCCATCTGGTCGCCCGGATTCCCTCGGCCATCTGGTCGCCCGGATCCCCTCGGGCATCTGGTCGCCCGCAACGCTTTCCTATGGGGGGGACCAGATGGCCGAACTTCCCTGGAAGTCGTAATGAGGTGCCATTCGCCTCCCGGATCCCAGCGAGGGCTCCATGAGGTCGGGTTCTTTCACGCCTTGGGTCCCCTCTGTCACCTCGCATGCACAGATTGCAAGAAAGGGGGGTAATTTGCCTCCGGATTACTATGGGGCAGGGTATGCCCGGACACCCCTCCAGGGTTGGTGGTTCTCTGCCATGGGGACCAGATGGGATATGCCTGGGCAACACCTCCCTAGGCCACCCGGAGCTTCCTTCCTCCAGGCCAACTGCATGTCAAATTGCCCAGGACGGGCTCCATGGCTCTTGGGCAGTCGTCCCCCGGGCGTCCGGTGCTCCATCCAGGCCGACGGCATGGCAGAGTGCCCGGGACAGGCTCCATGCGTCCCGGGCCTTCGCCCCCCCGGGCGTCCGGGGCTCCATCCAGGCTGACGGCATGGCAGAGTGCCCGGGACGGGCTCCACGGGCCCCGGGCGTCCGGGGCTCCCTTCCCCGGGCCAGCGGCATGTCAGAGTGCCCAGGACGGGCTCCACGGGCCCCGGTCATCCGGGGCACCCTTCCCCGGGCCAGCGGCATGTCAGAGTGCCCAGGACCAGTTCCACGGGTCCCGGGCAGTCCTCCCCCGGGCGTCCGGGGCTCCCTTCCCCGGGCCAAAGCATTTCAGAGTGCCCAGGACGGGCTCCACGGGTTCCGGGCGTCCAGGTCTCCCTTCCCCGGGCCAACGGCTTGTCAGAGTGCCCAGGACGGGCTCCACGGGCCCCGGGCGTCCGGGGCACCCTTCCCCGGGCCAGCGGCATGTCAGAGTGCCCAGGACGAGTTCCACGGGTCCCGGGCAGTCCTCCCCCCCGGGTGTCCGGGGCTCCCTTCCCCGGGCCAAAGCATTTCAGAGTGCCCAGGACGGGCTCCACGGGTCCCGGACGTCCGGGGCTCCCTTCCCCGGGCCAACGGCATACAGGAGTGCCCAGGACGGGCTCCACGGGTCCCGGACGTCCGGGGCTCCCTTCCCCGGGCCAACGGCATACAGGAGTGCCCAGGACGGGCTCCACAGGTCCCGGTCGTCTGGGGCTCCCTTCCCCGGGCCAACGGCTTGTCAGAGTGCCAAGGACGGGCTCCACGGGTCCCGGTCGTCTGGGGTCCCTCCCCCGGGCCAACAGCAGGTCAGAGTGCCCAGGACGGGCTCCACGGGTCCCGGGCAGCCCACCCCCCGGGCGTTCGGGGCACCCATCTCCAGGAGGCCAACGGCGTTGCAAAGTACCCGGGAAGGTGCTCCATCCAGGCCGACGGCATGGCAGAGTGCCCGGGACAGGCTCCATGCGTCCCGGGCCTTCGCCCCCCCGGGCGTCCGGGGCTCCATCCAGGCTGACGGCATGGCAGAGTGCCCGGGACGGGCTCCACGGGCCCCGGGCGTCCGGGGCTCCCTTCCCCGGGCCAGCGGCATGTCAGAGTGCCCAGGACGGGCTCCACGGGCCCCGGTCATCCGGGGCACCCTTCCCCGGGCCAGCGGCATGTCAGAGTGCCCAGGACCAGTTCCACGGGTCCCGGGCAGTCCTCCCCCGGGCGTCCGGGGCTCCCTTCCCCGGGCCAAAGCATTTCAGAGTGCCCAGGACGGGCTCCACGGGTCCCGGGGCCCGGGCGGGCCCCGGGTCGGGTGCTCCGGCCCTGGGCCCTGTCTCCCAGCCTGCCGCACGGCCAAGGGCCTGGGAAGGGGTTCCGATGTGCCCGGGGAGCCTCCCCTTGCTTGGCTGGGTTCAGGAGCAGTGGCTAGGGCCCCTGAGGGCCCGGGGAGGGCGGCCTCCCCACCCCGGGCTCTGTCCTTGGTCCTGCTGCGTGGCAGGGTGCCCGGGACGGGGTCCGGAGGGACCGGGGAGGCGCCCCATGCGCCTCCGGGCTTGGGAGCCCCGGCTGGGTCCAGGGACCCGGGCGGGCCCCGGGTCGGGTGCTCAGGCCCTGGGCCCTGTCTCCCAGCCTGCCGCACTGCCAAGGGCCCGGAAAGGGGTTCCGATGTGCCCGGGGAGCCTCCCCTTGCTTGTCTGTGTTCAGGAGCTCCATCCGGGGCCCCTGAGGGCCCCGGGGAGGGTGGCCTCCCCACCCCGGGCTCCGTCCTGGGTCCTGCCGTGGGGCGGGGTGCCCGGGACGGGGTCCGGCGGGCCCGGGGAGGCTTCCCCTGTGCCTCCGGGCCTGGGAGCCCCGGCTGGGGCCAGGGGCCCGGTCGGGGCCCCGGGTCGGGCGCTCCGGCCCTGGGCCCGGTCCCCCGGGCTGCCGCTCCACCCAGGGCCCAGGACAGGGGTCCGTCGGTCCCTTGCAGGCCTCCCCTGCTTGTCAAGGTGTAAGCGGGCCCCGGGTCGGAGGGCCCGCCGGCCCCTGGCAGCCTCCATGGCTGTGGCCCGGCTGGGGCCCCGGGCCTCCGGCCCGCCATGCCCCGGGCGCCCGCTCCCTCCTTCGTGGGGGCACGGGGCGACCGGATGGCGTCCCTTTCGTGCCCGGCCATCTGGTCGCCCGGATCCCCTCGGCCATCTGGTCTCCCGGATCCCCTCGGCCATCTGGTCTCCAGGATCTCCTCGGCCATCTGGTCTCCCGGATCGCCCCGGCCATCTGGTCGCCCGCAATGCTTTCCAATGGGGGCGACCAGATGGCCGAACTTCCCTGGAAGTCCCGATGAGGTGCCATTTGCCTCCCGGATCCCAGCGAG